>NC_081410.1:514658942-514688604 GCF_030272615.1 Cryptomeria japonica | reverse complement strand
AAAAGCCTTTATTGCATCCTATGTGTTCAACCCACAAAGTCCCAGTTGCCAATCATGGTCTAGATTAACCACTTTATTGTCATTAACCAAGCTACACTGAAGATCTTGAAGCTCATAAATAGAAGCCCTGGCATTAGAAATCACAAAATTGAATGTGAGTACCCACCACATTATAGTCTTCTTCAATACGAAGAGTTGGTACTCATCAGTTACCAACTTGATTGAGTTTTCTGCTAAAAATTTGGTGGCTCCGTACTCTTCTATCTTGGTGAGCATGGGCAAGACATTTTCCCATTTATGCTCTTATTTTTCCCATGGCACAATCTAATTCTAAATCTCTGCAATGAGGCTTTGCATCTTGTTGCATAACTTTCTGGAGCTTGTGATATATTTTTCACCATCTTTAATCACTCCTTCAATCCATTTCTCCACAGCCCCCGCGATGCTTTTGGTCCACTGAACTTGACCCATCAGCTTCTTGTTCTCTTGCCTAGTAGGGTCAAAACTTTGTGAAGCATGTGATATGGGAAGTGCTCCAAAACAGCCTATACTATCAATGAATTAAGCAAGAATTTTGATATGCCGCTTCAGCTCTCTTTTCTCCTGCACATCTTTTTCTAACCTAGTGAGCATCTTCTTAGCCGATACTTAGAAAAGGTGATTATCCAAATCCCTACTCATGTTCCTGAGCTCCACTTTTGTAATCTCAAAGTCCTCTACATTTAGCTCCTTATTCCAATCTTTGGGTTTTTAAGAAGCAATTTTGGCAACCCACTTCCTAGTCTCTTCATTAGCATCCAATCTGGCAGTTGTTTTAAAATTCTTTTGTTTGGGACCCTTCTCCATGTATTTAACCACCATGTCTTGAATCAGGATGGTCACTAGAATGAAACTCCATTTCTTGCTTACGGAAGTGGTTAGCCATTTAGGAGTTGCACTTGAACTAGTTGTTCCTCCGATCACCTTAGGTGGCAGCATCATGGCTACAGTGACCGCATGAGAATCCATGGTGTTGACAATGTCGTTGTTAAGGTCCTCAACTTCAAAAATATGAGCATCAAGGATTTTTTCTTTTACCTCTATGTCTTTGACCTGGTCCATTTTCTTTTGCGCAACACTCTGTGACCTTGTATATCGAGGAGCAGAAAAGTCTAGAGCCGGATTGGGCTTGTGCTTGGTGTGAGATGACTTCTTATCTTTACCTACATGAACAGGAATAGAATTGGGGTTAGAAAAACATTTTGGGGAATGTAGAGCAACCTCACTATCTCTTGCAGGACCAACCTTGATGCCTATTTTCATTGCTATTCTCTTGTTAACCCATCTCACGGTTCTTTCCAAGACCCTTTTTGTTTTAAGTACTATGTCATCCTCTTCTTCCACATCCCAATTAATGCAGGACGTTTTGGGTTCAGCTTGGTCTTGATATCCAGGTTCAAAGAGCTCTAGATAATCCTCTTGGATTCCCCTTATATCAAGTTTCACCTGTAGTGAAACTACCTATTCCAAAACCATTCTCATGTTTTCTCTTTTGAACACTTCAAGCTCATTATTGCAATTTTCCTAGAAGTCCTCCATGTGTGGGATTGGAAGGTGCCGCATCAAACCAAGACTCTGTGAGAAACCTTTATTGTCAAATCCCTTTCTTTCATGATACAGTGGAAAATTGAAGTTCTTCAAGTTGGCTCCAATGCTTTTAAAGCATCTGACATTGAACTAGAAGATAAAATACCCAATTGAATAGGAAAATGATCCTCCCATTTATCTCTGGGTTGAGCCTTCTTAATTACAGTAGCCAACTGCCTTATAGATTTCAGCAAGAACAAAACAATCCGAACAAAACAAGGAAGTCTGAAAGGCTCTTCCTCAAAACCGCAAAAATGAGGAAGCTAAACAAAGAAACTACCATATCTCTTCACTAATGTCTGTGCATCTTCAGACATCCTCTTGGTTTTCATGTTCTTTAACTCTTAACACAAATCTCCTAGGAAAGCATTGTGTACTCTCCTAAAATCTTGCAATGTATTATCTTTTTGTAACATGGGGTAAAATTCATACAAAAAAACCTCTCCCTCAGCAAGTTGCCTAGGTATTCCCACTATCTCTTTAACACATGCCAAGCAATATAAAAGATACGAGGACATAAAGAAATTTTTCTTGAACTTCTTCACCATGCTCAGTTGTTCCCTCATGGAGTCGACAATAAGCTCTACCCAGTCAAGATATTGCTTTCCTTCCAGCACCAGCTATACATAACGGTAAATCCAATCATCGAAACTGTAGGCCTCAACTAAACCTCTAACTTGATGTACCAGTAACAGGACTTCATGGATGTGGGGAAGCATGTGAGGATACTCAGGTAATCTGGAGCCACCCCTCTAAGGAACCTTCAACCAATAATTTGCAATATTATTCCGGTGCCCAGTTTTATCTGCATTGAACTTGGTGAATGATTGGGCAGGAGAAAAATTTGAGAATAGATAATTAGGTAATTTGAAAATGGAGGAAATAACTTCTCTGTTAATTGCAAGGAGGGTTTCACCATTATCCCTTTTGATAGTTTTGAAGATAGGATCATATCTCGCAATACACTCCCTAACTAGTTCTGGGCAAGGGACAGTAAGAGGAAAAGTTGTCATTTCTATGAGACCACTACTTAGAATTTCTAAACCAAATGAACCTTCAATTCCTTTAAACACTGTTTGCTTTAAAAATTCCAAATTTTCTCCCTTCAAGTCTGTATCACTGACTATGGGCTCTATGCATGCAAGACTAAAAATATTCCCGAAAAGGTGCAGTGTGGACTTCATAATTCATAAACAACAACCCTTATTTTCCCCAACAAATTTATTACGAGAGAGAAAAGCAGGTAAAAATCATTGGAGAAGAAAGAAAACAAACTCACCTTAATAGTTGAGACCAATCGAACAACTAACAACAAACAAACCTACTATCAAAAACTCTGCAGCAATGAAGAACAAGTTTCAGAAATTAATCACTTCATACCTTATAGCAAAAAGAAGTGATACAAACTTATTTAGTACATTAATTCCGATCATCAACTCAAATGTGTTGAGCATTGGGATTGGACATCACATGCATGCATTGAATGCATGGCAACATTTTTGGAGTAACCGCCAATTTCCAAAAATGATTACTTGACTTGAAAACTCAACTAGTTTACATCACCCGAGATATGGTTCAATCTTCATCATACTTAGCAATACATCATGTCCTTTAGTCCATGGGACCCACTTGATTTGAAAATGCATGAACAATTTGAATTGACTTCATGAGAGTTCAGGTAGTTCAAGGTGTACACTACGCCAAGAAAATTCTCTTTGAAAGGATTAACACTATTAAGTGTCATTGATCTTTTGAACTTCATTGAACATGTTGAACACCACTGAACTGTTTGAACAAGGTTCAAAGGGTTCATGACCTGGAGAAAGAGGATATAACACATCATACGTGACTATGAAAAAGAACTATTGCAAATCACTTGAGTGAACGTTAGCATGAAAAACCTTTTAGACAACTTAGAACCTGTGGAACCTAAATGAACATTATGAACTCCCTTCAAAATGGTTCAATAAGTTCATGGGGTTCAAACAGATCATTAAACTTGGCGTTACGGATTAAGAGACAATTTACAAATGGATTGAAGATTGAACCAAGAAATTTTTAGAAAGATAAGGACTCGAATAAAATTTTGTAGGGTGACTTACTCTTGTTAAGAAGGACGAATGACAAGATAAAAAATTTGTATGCAACTTTATTGGGTAAGCTTTCCCCCACGATCAAATCAATATGATGACTTATGCTTCTCATAGGTGTTAGTCCTTCTGGTAACTCTTTGGACATAATCTCTTTATATTCGTCCAATGGCTCCTTTAATTTTACAAGCATGCCACTGCTATCATTTGTTGCACCCACCTACAACACCTTTGGAACTATTGAAAGACATAATTTCTCATATTTAATCTCCTTCAAAAATTGTTTTCCTATTACAAATAGTGTCCTTGGACAATTTTCCACCTCTTCCTCTTTAGTTACCAATGGCATAAGGGTATGTTTCCTTCCATTTTTCTCCAGTGTATAAGTGTTTTATCTCCTATTATGATGTATGAGTCATAATAGAAAATGACATGCATCCATTGGAATGATATCACCTCCCTAAGAGAAAATGACATGCATCCATTGGAATGATGTCACACCACACCTCATCTTCATAACACCCTATTCAAAAAGATCAGTAGGCATTGTTGATCAACTAGAACCTGGTGCCCCTTTTGTAGCCATGACACCTTGTAAGGTGTAGGATGCGTTGTCCTCTTTAGCCCAAACTTATCTACCATTTTAATTGATACCAAATTATCAATGCTCCGACTATCTATTATTAGCTTGTAGCATTTTCCACCCGCTTTACATAATGTTCTAAAAAAACTCTTTCTTTAAATAGGTTCGTCTTCTCTTTTTGTTGGCTTCAATAGTGTCCTCTTTATCATAAGGGCTTCTCCCCTCTCAGGTTCATCAGGTTGGATAAATGACCACATGGATTCACTTTCTCATTTGGCTATATGCGCACTTGCAATTGCTACTCTATTTGATCCATATTTCCTACGTCAAGGGCATTCATAAAATCTATGGCCTAACTACCCACATGTGAAATATGTGCCTTGGAAACCTCTATCTTTGCCTTTTCCATATCCACCTCTACCTATCATTGGATATGGTCTTGATCTTGTTTCATCCTTCTCTTTTTGAACCTTTGAAGGACTACCCTACTTGGCACAAAACTGGGTCACATTTCAGGCCAACTTATTAGAACAAGTGAATTTAAGTAATTCTAACTAAAAAAATAATTTTAGTTAAAAATATGGCCTATAGAGATTCATTTTAGCTATATTATATATGGGCCACAACTTTTCTACTTGGAATTATCTACTAAATGCCTGTTTTATGCCACTTTGGGTCTAATTACTAATCATTTTTTGGGTTTTTGAAAAACTCTATGTTTCAATAATTCCTACTCTTATAAATAATATATTTTTTGAAATATAAAATTACCCTTTTATAGATCTATAAGTGAATTTTCCAAATATATCTTTTTAAATTTTAATTAATTTCTATATTTTATATTTTATTTTTATTGAAAGTATGTCATCAAGACAAATATATGGTTGATTATGTTGTAAAGTAAAAATACCAAAATTTATTTAATAAATGCATTAGAGAAAAGAGTTTATGTCAAGATGATATAATTTTTTTCTAATTTGGATAAATAATTAAGAATAACAGTGATGCCAAATGAAAAGAGTTATATTTTAGTACATGCAAACTTTTGAATTTATTGAAAAATATATATACATAAAAAATAGTTAAAAATATATTTTTGCACTAAAGTTACAAGTTATCAATATACAAAAAAAAAAAGGAAAAAAGGTAAAATTTACTATATAAAGTGTGACATCTTGTGTGACTTCAATTCCAAAATTTTATCACCAACTAAATTATAGTGTTTACTTTACAAGAAAGTATATTCAAATAATTTTTAAAACTTTTTAAAAAATTATAAACATAAAATATACAAAAGGATATACATTTTATTAGTTTACATCATTTCAAAATTCAAAAGATATATTTCCCTTTCTATTTATTCAATTTAAAAAGTTGAATCAACATTGGCCATTTGCTTTATAAAAGTGTGACATGGCTTTGTGCTTTTACCTCCCCTTCCTTTACTAATTCCACCTCTGCCTTTGGTTGTCCCTTGCTTTCTTGTCAATTTCTCCTCTGCCTTGAGTGCATATATTAGTATGCTTCATCCATAGTTTGTAGCCTCATCATGCTTAGCTCATCTTGAATATTCATCCTCTATCCATTAATATATCTAGCAACCTTTTCATGGTCTACTTAATTATGCCCTAATCTTGTAGAGATTTTATAAAATTCTTTAGTATAATCCCTTGCATTCAACTCTCTTTGTCTTAAACTCTACAATTTGTTGAGGAGATCAAGCTGACAATTACCTGGTAAAAACTTAACCTTCATTTTTCTCACCATTATGTCCTACTAAGTGATCTTATCTTTACCATCTCTTTCTCTCTCAACCTACACCTCCTTCTACCAAAGTGCAACATGTCCCTTCATTTTGGTTTGCGCAATATTTACCCTCTTGGGATCCCCTACTTCTTCAAAATCAAAATATTCCTCTAATTTTTTTATCCAATCAATTAGTTCATCTGGTTCTAAACTTCTTAAGAATCTTGGCAAATCCATTTTTGTTCCCTTACCAATATTAGAGGTAGATCTTATTATCCTTCTCTCTCCAGCATCTATTTCTCCATCTACATTCACACCTTCTTGTCCTGGAATCG
This sequence comes from Cryptomeria japonica, assembly GCF_030272615.1. Lineage (NCBI taxonomy): Eukaryota > Viridiplantae > Streptophyta > Pinopsida > Cupressales > Cupressaceae > Cryptomeria > Cryptomeria japonica. The sequence goes on along the minus strand of NC_081410.1, from coordinate 514,682,224 downwards.
CTACTCCTTTATCTTCATTGTAAATATCTTCATTTGCTCAGCCCCTCCTCATTCCACCTTCTAGTGCATCCATCCTTGCTTGCACACCTCTAAGTGCCTCCAATACTTCATCCATCCTCGTTGTTGCTGCTACCTCTACCATTCTCCTCCTTGGTGGCATCTTTCTTTCACTACACCCACAATTACTACACACAATGGTTTCACTACACCTCAATAACACTCAAATCTCCCTTCCTAGAGTTGTAGTTGGGATTTGTTACCAGGGTGATGACACCCACCCACCATAGGTGCCCCAACAAACTAACCAAAATGGAGCAATATTTGTTGTCGGTTATAAACTTTTGATACAAGGGCCTAATTTATACACTAGTTAAAAAAGATCCCACATTGTCAAGAACATGCACACATTTTTTCCGTTGAGAGCCAAGAACTAAGATAATAACCATGCATAAAACATACACAACTCAAGATTACAAACATATACTTTTTTTTAGAGAGAGATTATATTACTTTGAATAAAAAATGTAGTTATTTTACATACATTCTCAATACATCCCCTAATTTCAATGACAAAGTCTATAGTGTTGGCAATTGACACTTAATTAATTGGTTTCACTACGTTGTCATTGATGGAAACATGGTATCTTGTTCCGGCTTCATGTTTTAATTCACTTGTGTACCAACAGGCACTTCACAGACACTACACCGACACCAGCACCAGCAGGATAGAAGGATTTCTTTCGTTACTGGCAAGAAGGCCGACATGGTTTATAATAAGGTTATTGGTATTGGAGGCCAACATCTCTTGGATCCAGCATCGGCAATTGTTTTTGATATTCATGTATTTATGTTATCTAGCCGACATGTATACTGATATTGTAATTATCTTTGTAAGCCTATATAAGACATGATAAGTTGTGTAGGGTATATAGGTCAGATGGATTAGATCATTTCGATATCGATATGGTAATGGTAATGGTAATGGTAATGGAAATGTAATGGAGATGTGGATGTGATATGATGTGAAATATATCAAAGAGATTATGTATGTGAGGATATTTATGTGAAGGTTATTCCAACAAAGGGTTTAGCATTTTAGACTGGAACAAACAGAGCTTAACTGGAACTGTACTTAGGCATAGAAGATGTTATCTTTTGTAGTCCAATACTTCTCCGGATTGTAGTATGGATTTATATGTAGTCAGTGAGGCTTCTTTTGTGATTGACAAATGTCCTCTATGCTGCAAGCCTTCCTGCAAATGCAAGCCCCTTATATTTTGTAATATCTCTTCGTATGGCCAGTGGATTGATATTGTGGGTCACAAATCCCACCGTGGTTTTTACTCTTTGAGATTTTCTATGTATAATTTATTGGTTACTTTACTTCTTTCAATTTTGTATGTAGTATACTGGTTGGTATATGCATGTTTTAATAGGGCTAAAATTGAACTTCCGCTATAATATTGATTCACCCCCCTCACAGTGTTAGTGGATTCCAACAATTGGTATCAGAGCCTTGTGCCTCAGAGGAAGTGTAATAGCTTGAGTAAGATCCTAAATCCAGAATCCATGGACATGGGCTTGGAGAAGCAACTTGAGATGGCAATTGAAGATTATGATGCTAAAAGGTTGAAGAACTTAAAGCTACAAGATGAATTGAATTCTGCTAAGGAATTCACTCTTGTCCTACAGGAAAGGCTATCATCTATTCAAGATAGGAGGAAAGAACTTTTGCAAAATCGAGATGATGAAGAGAAAGATGCACTTAAGGAACAATGTCAAAAATTGAGTCAGGAGAACATGGTTATGAGAAATGAAATGCAAGCTATAACTATGAGAATGTCTAGGGAGATTGAGGACTAGAAGAAAAGAAATAAAATCATTTTGTATCCCTAAAGAAAAAATTTGAAGAATGTGGTAGGTTGGCTCATTAGAATGATATGTTGAGAAATGATTTAGTACAATCCCATAGTAATGATCTAACTACCGCAAGTGAGTATAAAGAAAAATTCAAGATTAGTTCAGCAGAACTAGATGAGTTGTTGAAGAGACAAAGGCAAATTGGAGATTCCAGTGGACTTGGATTTGAGCGAGGACAGTGTTGCGGTAATGCTAATGAAGATAAAAACCATAAGGCACTGATAAAGAAATTTAATGCTTATAATTTAATGGTAGATGTTTTGTTTGCAATAGATTTGGTCACATGGCTAAGAAATGTAGAAACAGAGCAAATCAAAACCCTAATTCTGCTCCCAGTGAATGTTTTAAATGTAATAAGTATGGGCATAAGATGAAAAATTGCAAAATGAATGTAAAATGCTATGCATGTGGAAAATTTGGACATATGGCTAATCAGTGCAGGTCAAAGAATTATATCAGTTTTAGCAAAGCAATTCAAAAGAACAATGTTACATGTTATGCATGTAATGAGGTTGGACATATTTCTAAATTCTATAGAAGCAGAAATCCACCGATTTGTAATGGAGGATCAAATGAGAAAGGGAAAGAAAAGGTTAGTGAAATATGGAAAGATCATACTCAAAGATGGGTTAGGAAGACTGAAGAACAATCAGCAGATGGGAATGCACTGGTTACTTATCTGGAAGAGGAGGTTGTTCATGCACCTACAGGTACCTCATCCGATAAATGAGGCAGATTCCTTAGGGGTAGGAAAAATTCATGAAGATATTGCATATGCCCCGAGAAGAGGTTCTGGAAGATGTTCAAAACATTGGAGATCCCTATCTATCATGGATATGTTTTGTTTGAGATCTGGTATCTTTCACCAGTAGTCATTGATGTCAATGAAAGATTAGGGTTTTTCTTGGAAGATATAAGGTTTAATTCACTTCATTTTTTATCACTTTGCATTTAGAGCGATTCAGTGTGATTAAGAGTGATTCAGAGCGATCAAAGGCTATTTAGTGTGATCAAATATCTTCTTAAGCAATTTCAATGCCGACTGGAAGAACTTATTAAGGGTTTTCACTGGAAGCAATCAACAAGTATTTTTCTTTAATCATGGAAGTGGGATCATCATCTATTCCTATCTTTGTTGTCAATCTGACTGTTGTAGAGGTCAAGAACCGTCCCAGGCCAATTTTCAAGTAGTATCCACATGTGGCTACCCTGGAAGATTTGGTTGGAGCATTTCCAATGTTCCAGAGGGAGTTGTTTATGTCAAATATGTTAGGGAATACATACATTGTCACATTGAGGATTTGGGGACATCTGATATAAAGAGCATGTACATGAGTGAGCTTATGGGAGATTCTAGAAAGATCAAACTGGCATACAAGAACATTGAAGACTTAAGGTTTACCATCATTTTGGACATTCTGGAATTCGAAGATGAAATCATTAGGTATGTTTTTAGCAGAGTACATGGAGAGTTTATTTGGTTGGATAGACCTTACAAGATCACCAAGGAAGCCATCAGGGAAATCACTGGTTTATCACAGGTTGGGCAATGTCCAGATAAGAAGGTATCTACTGATTATGTCAAGAAAATTACTAGCGCAATATCTGACAAGAGATCCATGAGAATAAGCACTATTACCAACATAGACATCAAATTCAGTAGCATGGTCATCGGTTATAAGGTAACTCAGTCAAACTGAATGAATTCTATTTCTAGTTCCTGCATCTTTGTAGCTTACAAAATGATGAGAGAAAATGAGAAATTGGATCTATGTGGTTGGATGTTAGATGAGTTATTAATAAACCTAGGAAACATTAAAGGTGAAAAGAAAGGGACTTTTTGGTATGGAAACTTAATTGTTTGCTTAATGTTATTTTTCATGAATGACACTCCTAGTTTTGGTAAGAGGCATTGGGCATTTGATATCCTAGTAGGGAGACAATTGAAGTAGTCAATTGCTACCCTAGGTAGTCAGGGAGATGATAAAGTATGGGGATATTTTAAGGGATTCCATAAGTCTATGAAATATAGGGAAAGGGTTCCTAAGAAAATTGTTGAGAAATATTCAACTGACATATGTTTCATAGTGAAGAAAGATGAAACACTTATGGAAGAAGTTAAGCCCCAAAAGATTTGGATTCAGGAAATGGGCTATGAAGTTGATGCACAGATCCTTGAGGCTTATGCAAAAATGTTGATTGATGCACCTATTGATGAGGCTGAGAAGCCCTGTGGTACTGCTAAACAAAAAACACAAGAGGTTGAAACAGAGTTCAACTCGAACAAGAGAGAGAAACAAAAAGGAAAGACAAGCAAGTTTGTTGAGAAGATTTCACAAGACATCAAAGCATCGATTGATGTTGTCCTAGAGAATTTCAGGAAGAGGAAAGAACTAGAAGTGTTCATTGGGACTATCACAACATAGTTTGAATCTTAGGATGACATGCCCCTGGCATTCAAAAGGGTTGTAAGGAAGAGAACAGAGGAAACCAAGGTAGATGCTAAAAAGAAACCGGTTAGGAAAGTTACATTCAAAATATCGGCACAGAAGCAAGCACCAAAAGCAACATCTTCAGCTCGATCTGGTACTACAAAAGGGAAGAAGAAGAATGACATCGATACGACTATTCAATCTGGTAATGTTCCACCAAAAACTTGTGCATAATTAGTTGATGAAATAACTAAGGATGGCATGTTAAAGAATGTACATTTTTACTATGATTGTTTAGAGCATGATGAGCAAAGAGAGGTAGAGGAAGAAGTATTGTTATATTTGGATATTTATAAGAAAGCCTTAATAGAAATTGAAGATCAAATACCGGTAGAATTGTATGATATGTTAGATGCTAGGAGACTATCAACAATACAAGAAGACAAACACATAAAAATTCAAGAGTTTTTATCTATTTGTGTTTCTATTACTCCAGAGGAAATGGACAGGACACTAAAAGTATTTAACAACAAACATAGAATAACCATTCTAATACTAGGAAGGGTAAATGAGATAATAAAGGAGGCCAACAAGGCATGGGTCAAGTTCTTTAGAGAAAATCAATGTTTCTTTACTTCACTGGAATCAAAGACAGACACTGCAAACACCCCAGTTGAAGGAAAAGGAAAGGGTAATATGGTTACTTCACCCTCAATTTTGAAAAACTTTAAGATAGTGGAAGTTGGGCCCCCGTTAGATACAAGTGTACAAACAAATGTTGAGATACTGACAAATACAGAGAGTGAAAAGGTTGATAATATACAAGACACTAATGTTGAGGATAACAGTCCTTCAGATATAAATGTACAGGTTGAGGTTACAGTTCCTATAGGGGAACTGACAGTTACAGAGACTGCACCAAGTGGCGAAGCCACCAGTGCAAGTGAGGAAGCTATAAAGGATAAATCATCAAAGGAGATGAAAGGGGAATCCAACAGGGAAGCAGTAGTGGGTCCATCATTGTTGTCAATTGACACCTCATAGGATGTAAAGAAAAACATAACCAAGATGAGTCAACTGAACTCATCATGATGGCTGCACAAAAATTAATGAAGGAGGGATCTATGGATAAAGGAATTATTGATCAATCAATAATTTTTTTACATAGACTAGTCCCGGAGTGAAAGATTAATAGGGAAGCGAGCCCATATGGCAAGCTTAAGACAATTACTGAGCACATTTCAAAGGATTTTCAATCCTTGCAGCAAATTTCAAATAGGCAAGCACTGGAGAGGTTCACACAAGCTAAAAGAGCTACATTTGATTAGGTGATTAAGTCTGAGAAGGAGAAGATTGATGAAAAATTGAAACTGATAGATAATTCTTTGAAACAATGTACAAATATTTAGATGTTATATTGTAACACAAATATACTTACAATTAATGTGGATAAGAAGATAACGGAATTTCAAGAGAAAATTGCAAGTATAGATAACTTTTTTGATATATTGACTTCATTGACTACATCCATTGATGGTCAAATTTTAATTTTAGAAGCCCAAATTTATGTTCTTGAGAAGGAAAAAGAAAAAATCATAAGAGCCAGAAGTCTAAGAGGCTTGGTGAGTCCTTGGTTGGATTCACTCAGTGTACATAAGGAGGAGTGTATGGATATGGCTAGAAAGCCCACACTGATAGAGATAAGTGAGAAAAAGTCATTTGCACATATACGAAATGGACTTCTATCTATTTTTGGCACTTTCAAATCTAGTTGGGATACCTATCTTGAGCTATTGGAGAAGGCTTATTTGAAAATTTTCAAATTTGTTAAGCTTCAGTAAGATATTTTGGGGATATTCATTGTACAATTTTTGGATCTTTGACATTTCTTTTACAACTTTTGATGGCATTGATGTCAAAGGGGGAGTGATATAAATGTGAAAAAGAAAAAGAGGAGTTGGATACATTAGGGGGAGAAATGGAGTATGGAGTATTTTGCATTGATGAATATTCAGCTCAGTGGGAGCAGGCATGATGAAACTGGTAGATGAAACCATGACCATTTTTCACATGAGTGTTGCCATCAATACCAAAGGGGGAGATTGTTGCCAATTGACACTCAATTGGTTGGTTTCACTATGTTGTCATTGATGACAACATGGTATCTTGTCCTGACTTCATGTTTTGGTTCACTTGTGTACTGGTAGACACTTCACAGACACTACATCGACACTAGCACTGACAGGATAGAAGGATTTCTTTGGTTACCGGCAATGAAGGCCGACATGGTTTATAATAAGGTTATCGATATTGGAGGCCGACATCGCTTGGATCCGGCATTGGCAATTGTTTTTGATATTCATGTATTTATGTTATCTAGCTGACATGTACATTGATCTTGTAATTATCTTTGTAAGCTGACATAAGGCATGATAAGTTTTATAGGGTATATAGGTCAGATGGATTAGATCATTTTGATATCGATATGGTAATGGTAATGATAATGGAAATGTAATGGAGATGTGGATGTGATATAATGTGAAATATATCAAAGAGATTATGTATGTGAGGATATTTATGTAAGGGTTATTCCGGCAAAGGGTTTAGGGTTTCAAACTGGAACAAACAGAGATTAACCGAAACTGTACTCAGGCATAGAAGATGTTGTGTTTTGCAGTTCAACACTTCTTTGGATTGTAATATGGATTTATATGTAGTTAGTGAGGCTCCTTTTGTGATTGAGTAGTGTGCTCTAAGTTGTAAGCCATCTTGCAAGTGCAAGCCACTTATATTTTGTAATATCTCTTCATATGGCCAGTGGATTGATATTGTGGGTCACAAATCCCACCATTATTTTTCCTCTTTGAGGTTTTCCACATATAATTATGTGTGTTATGGTTCTCATTTATGTGATTGGCTTATTGGTTGCTTTACTTCTTTCAATTTTGTATGTATGAGTATACCAGTTGGTATATGCATGTTTTAATAAGGCTAAAATTGAACTTTCTGGTATAACACGGATTCACTCCCCCCTCTTAGTTTTATTGGATTCCAATATACACTTCTTTGTTCTCTCTGTGTGCTCGTCTATTCTCCCTACTCCTTGCTTTGTATCCTAGTGATCTTTAGTTTCTCCTTCATTCTTGTTTGATGGGGTCTTTCTGGCTACTACTGCTTTGAGTCAGCTATGATCTATTCTTCCTTATTCTCCGCTCTAATTATTTTTATTCTCTGTCTTCACAAAACCAAAATCCCCAAAAATTCTGGAAAATTCCCAAAAATGTTGTCCAAAACTGCTGCAACCTCACCAAAATCCCTCATAAATGCTTTCCATTTTATTTTATGGCTAAAACTACTGCAATTTCACCAAAACCCCTCATGAATGCTTTCTATTTTATTTTCCAGGCTTAAAACTCCCACTCAGGCTCATTTCTTTAGCATTTCTCCTAACTGCAACTTATTTATGAGCCTGTATAGGTGTGTTTGCAACTTAATTAAAAAACCCAAAATAAATTAGATGTTTAAATAAAACTCCTATCATATGGTTGCAGGTGAGGATTCAACCAAAAGATCTATGTTATGATTCCCTTGCATCACTATTTGACATCAAATGTGACATACTAGACATTACAAAGTTACAAACCCTTGCCCATGAATAATACAAACCCCTTTTTACAAACCCTCAAAAAAAAATTGACCTATATCTACCATTGTTCAAGCAGATTGTTCGCCCAACTTACAAAACCCACTTTCATAATCCAAAAAATCCTCTTTTACAGTCTGAAACAAGAATGGAAATCATGCATACACATACCTCAAAAATGATATGAGACTGCCATGGGTAAAATCCTCACCGCCCATGAATACCCACAAATTCTCTAAAAAAACCAACCCACCCATGAACATTGCAAACTACAATTACACAAAACAATCTCACATTAGCCCCTCACATTATAGAAAGTTTGCAAAGAATAGTCCCATTGCATGAAACAATGACCCAAAAAAGAGGTTTTTATAAAAAAACACTTACATTGAACAAGGTTTCTCTACAAAAGGCCACCCAATTTCATATCTTGACCTTTTATGACACTCATGACCATAGTATATATGCTTCCACGTCCACGAGCTCAAAGCTCAGCCTTGGACAACGTAAAGAACATGCAAGAAGCATTGGGTTTTACAAACCACAAAAGGCTATAGGTGTCATGTTTTTCTTTTGGTCACCAAAATGGTGACACTTCAAATAATTTTGCTATTTTAAAATTATCATTACCATCCACCCCTACACAAAGAAATAAATCCATTGTCTATTGCTTTTAAAATTTCGTTGGCATTCCTTGGCCGGTGTCTATGTCCCCCATGTTTTCTCATAAAAAATACTCATCTTGCCCCATCTTATCATCTGTTGGCCTCCACATAAGATAGTATTCCATGTTATGATAGGTATTATCATGCCATGATCATGTTGTTTTGTGTGGAAAATAACAAGAACCAATTAAAAATAAAGGCCCATTTTTAAAACAATGATTATTTCCTAAACTCTTTAATTGCAAACAATCATTTAATTTAGAAACAAAGACCCATTTAAAAGCAATTGTTAGTTTCTTAAACTCTTTAATTATCAACAATCACTTAAATTACAAACAAACCTTAACACAGTATAGATTCATTAGAATATACCTCTCACGAGCTCTTAATCGCAACCCTTGGATAAGGAGAAAGTATGGTCGTTGGATTTACGGCGATTTGGTGACAGGGTATCATATTTCTATTCTCCCTTTGAATTTAATGATAGTAGTTTTGTGGACTTTGATTCAATTTTCGTTGAAATAACTTACACATCCAATGCATAGTTGAACGATATTTTGGATTGTTGGAACCAGGAAGACTGGAGAAAAATCAATAGATGGGAATGCACTGGTTACTTATCCAGTAGAGGAGGTTGCCCCTGTACCTATAGGTAGCTCATCCGATAAATGAGGCAAATTCCTTAGGGGTAGGAAAAATTCATGAAGATACCGCATATGCCCCGAGAAGAGGTTCTGGAAGATGTTCTTGACATTGGAGATCCCTATTTGTCATGGATGTGTTTTGTTTGAGACCCAGTATCTTTCACCGGCAGCCATTGATTTCAATGAAATATTAGGGTTTTTCTTGGAGGATATAAGGTTGAATTCACTTTATTTTTTATCACCTTGCATTCAGAGCGATTCAGTGTGATTAAGAGTGATTCAGAGTGATCAAAGGCTATTTAGTGCGATCAAATATCTTCTTGATTGATTTCACCACCGACTAGAAGAACTTGTTAAGGATTTTCACTAGAACCGATCAACAGGTATTTTTCTTTAATCATGGAAGCGGGATCATCATCTATTCCTATCTTTGTTGCCAATCCGACTTTTGTAGAGGTCAAGAACTGTCCCAAGACAATTTTCAAGTGGTATCCACATGTGGCTACCCTGGAAGATTCGGTTGGAGCAGTTTCCAGTGCTCCAGAGGGAGTTGTTTATGTCGAACATGTTAGGGAATACATGCATTGTCACATTGAGGATTTGGGGATATCTAATATAAAAAGCATATACATGAGCGAGCTAATGGGAGATTCTAGAAAGATCAAACTAGCATACAAGAACATTGAAGACTTAAGGTTAACCATCATTCTGGACATTCTGGAATTTGAAGATGAAATCATTAGGTATATTTTGAGTATAGTACATGGAGATTTTATTTGCTTGGATAGACCTTACAAGATCACCAAGGAAGCCATCAGGGAAATCACTGGTTTACCATAGGTTGGGCAACGTCTAGACAAGAAGCTATCTAATGATTATGTCAACAAAATTACTAGCGCAACATCTGACATGAGATCCATGAGAATAAGCACTATTACTGACAGAGACATTAGATTCGGTAGCATGATCATCGGTTATAAGGTAACTTAGTCAAACCGACTTAATTCTGTTTCTAGCTCCTACATTTTTGTAGCTTACAAAATGATGAGAGAAAATGAGAAATTAGATCTATGTGGTTGGATGTTAGATGAGTTATTAATAAACCAAGGAAAGATTAAAGGTGAAAAGAAAGGGACTTTCCAATATGGAAACTTAATTGTCTACTTAATATTATTTTTCATGAATGACACTCCCGGTTTTGGGAAGAGGCAATGGGCATTTGATATCCTGGTAGGGAGACAATTGAAATAGTCAATTGCTACCCTAGGAAGTCAAGGAGATGATAAAGTATGGGGATATTTTAAGGGATTCCATAAGTCTATGAAATCTAGGGAAAGGGTTCCTAAGCATATTGTTGAGAAATATTCAACTAACATATGTTTCATAGTGAAGAAAGATGAAACACTTATGGAAGCGGTTAAGCCCTAGAAGATTTGGATAGAGGAAATGGGCTATGAAGTTGATGCATAGGTCCTTGAGGCTTATGCTAAAATGTTGATTGATGCACCTATTGATGAGGCTGAGAAGCCCTGTGGTACTGCTAAACAAAAAACACTAGAGGTTGAAATAGAGTTCAACTAGAACAAGAGAGAGAAACACGAAGGAAAGGAAAGCAAGTTTGTTGAGAAGATTTCACAAGACATCAAAGCATCAATTGATGTTGTCCCAGAGAATGGCATGAAGAGGAAAGAACTAGAAGTGTTCATTGGGACTATCACAACAGAGTCTGAATCTGAGGATAACACACCCCTGGCATTCAAAAGGGTTGCAAGGAAGAAAACAGAGGAAACTAAGGTAGACGCTAAAACAAACCAGTTAGGAAAGTTACATTCAAAATATCGGCACAGAAGAAAGCACCAAAAGCAACACCTTCAGCTCCATCCGGTACTGCAAAAAGGAAGAAGAAGAATGACATTGATATGGCTATTCAATCTGGTAATGTTCCACCAAAAACTTGTGCAGAATTAGTTGATGAAATAACTAAGGATGGCACGTTAAAAAATGTACATTTTTACTATGATCACTTAGAGAATGATGAACAAAGAGAGGTAGAGTAAGAAGTATTGTTATATTTGGGTATTTACAAGAAAGCGTTAATAGAAATTGAAGATCAAATACCGGTAGAATTGTATGATATGTTAGATGCTAGGAGACTATCAGCAATGCAAGAAAACAAACAGATAAAAATTCAAGAGTTTTTATCTATTTGTGTTTCTATTACTCCAGAGGAAATGGATAGGACACTTGAGGTGGCAGATAGAAAATTATTTAACAACAAACATAGAATAACCAGTCTGATGCTAGGAAGGGCAAATGAGATAATAAAGGAGGCCAACAAGGCATGGGTTAAGTTATTTGGAGAGAACCGAGGTTTCTTTACTTCACCAGAATCAAAGACAAACACTGCAGACACCCCAGTTGAAGGAAAAGGAAAGGGTATTATGGTTACTTCACCCTCAATTTTGAAAAACATTAAGATAGTGGAAGTTGAGCCCCCGGTAGATACAAGTGTACAGACAAATGTCGAGATACTGACAAACACAGAGAGTGAAAAGGTTGATAATGTACAAGACACTAATATTGAGGATAACAGTCCTCCGGATATAAATGTACAAGTTGAGGTTACAGTTCCTACAGGGGAACCGACAGTTACAAAGATTGCACCAAATGGCGAAGCCACCAGAGCAAGTGAGGAAGCTTTAAAGGATAAATCATTAGAGGAGAAGAAAGGGGAATCCAATAGGGAAGCAGTAGTAGGTCCATCATTGTTGTCAATTGCCACCTTGTGTGATGTAAAGAAAAACATAACCAAGATGAGTCATACTAAACTCATGATGATGGCTGCACAAAAATTAATGAAGGAGGGATCTATGGATAAAGGGATTATTGATCAGTCAATAACCATTTTACATAGACTAGTCCCAGAGTGCAAGATTAATAGGGACGCGAGCCCATACGGTAAGCTTAAGACAATTACTAAGCACATTTCAAAGGATTTTCAATCCTTGCAGCAAATTTCAAATAGGCAAGCACTGGAGAGGTTCACACAAGCTAAAAGAGCTGCATTTGATCAGGTGATTGTGTCTGAGAAGGAGAAGATTGATGAAAAACTGAAACTGATAGATAATTCTTTGAAACAGTGTACAAATATTTATAGGGTATGTTGTAACACAGTTATACTTACAATTAATGCGGATAAGAAGATAACGGAATTTTAGGAGAAAATTGCAAGTATAGATAATTCTTTTGATAGATTGACTTCATTGACTACATCCTTTGACGGTCAAATGTTAATTTTGGAAACCCCAATTTTTGTTCTTGAGAAGGAAAAAGAAAAAATCATAAGAAGATCCAGAACTCTGAGAGGCTTGGTGAGTCCCTGGTTGGATTCACTCAATGTACATAAGAAGGAGTGTATGGATATGGTTGGAAAGCCCACGCCGACAGAGATAAGTGAGAAAGAGTCATTTGCACGTATACTAAATGGACTTGTATCTATTTCTGGCACTTTCAAATCTTGTTGAGATACCTATCTTGAGCTATTGGAGAAGGCTTATCTGAAAATTTTCAAATTTGTTAAGCTCCGGTAAGATATTTTGGGGATATTCATCGTACAGTTTTTGGATCTTTGACATTCTTTTTAGAACTTTTGATGGCATTGATGTCAAAGGGGGAGTGATCTAAATGTGAAAAAAGATATAGAGGAGTTGTATACATTAGGGGGAGAAATGGAGTATGGAGTATTTTGCATTGATGAATATTCAGCTCAAGAGGAGCAGGGAGGATGAAACTGGCAGATGAAATCATGACCATTTTTCACATGAGTGTTGCCATCAATGCCAAAGGGGGAGATTGTTGCCAATTGATACTCAATTGGTTGGTTTCACTATGTTTTCATTGATGGAAACATGGTATCTTGTTCCGACTTCATGTTTTGGTTCACTTGTGTACCGGTAGGCACTTCATAGACACTACACCAACACTGGCACCGGTAGGATAGAAGGATTTATTTGGTTACCAGCAATGAAGGCCGACATGATTTATAATAAGGTTATCGATATTGGAGGCCGACATCTCTTGGATCCGGCATTGGCAATTGTTTTTGATATTCATGTATTTATGTTATCTAGCTGACATGTACATTGATATTGTAATTATCTTTGTAAGCCAACATAAGGCATGATAAGTTGTATAGGGTATATAGGTCAGATGGATTAGATCATTTTGATATCGATATGGTAATGGTAATGATAATGGAAATGTCATGGAGATGTGGATGTACTATGATGTGAAATGTATTAGAGAGATTATGTATGTGAGGATATTTATGTAAGGGTTATTTCGGCAAAGGGTTTAGGGTTTCAAACTGGAACAGACAAAGCTTAACCAAAACTATACTCAGGCATAGAAGATGTTATGTTTTGCAGTTCAACACTTCTTCGGATTGTAATATGGATTTATATGTAGTCAGTGAGGCTCCTTTTGTGATTCAGCAGTGTGTTTTAAGTTGTAAGCCTTCTTGCAAGTGTAGGCCCCTTATATTTTGTAATATCTCTTCATATGGCCAGTGGATTGATATTGTGGGTCATAAATCCCACTGTAATTTTTCCTCTTTGAGGTTTTCCACGTATAATTATGTGTGTTATGGTTTTTATTTATGTGATTGGCTTATTGGTTGCTTTACTTCTTTCAATTATGTATGTATCGGTATACCGATTGGTATATGCATGTTTTAATAAGGCTAAAATTGAACTTTCTGGTATAACGTTGATTCACTCCCCCCTCTTAGTGTTATTGGATTCCAATATACACTTCTTTGTTCTCTCTGTGTGCTCATGTATTCTCCCTACTCCTTGCTTTGTATCCTAGTGATCTTTAGTTTCTCCTTCATTCTTGTTTGATGGGTTCTTTCTGGCTACTACTACTTCGAGTCAGCTATGCTCTGTTCTTCCTTATTCTCCTCTCTAATTATTATTTTTTTCTATCTTCACAAAACCAAAATCCGCAAAAATTTTGGAAAATTCCCAAAAATGTTGTCCAAAACTATTGCAATCTCACCAAAATCCCTCATAAATGCTTTCCATTTTATTTTCTGGCTAAAACTGCTGCAATCTCACCAAAACCACTCATAAATGCTTTCCATTTTATTTTCCAGACTTAAAACTCCCACTCGGGATCATTTCCTTAGCATTTCTCCTAACTGCAACTTATTTATGAGTCTGTACAGGTGTGTTTGCAACTTAATTAAAAAACCCAAAATAAATCAGATGTTAAAATAAAACTCCTATCGTATGGTTGCAGGTGAGGAGTCAACCAAATGATCTATGTTATGATGCCCTTGCATCACTATTTGACATCAAATGTGACACACTAGACATTACAAAGTTACAAACCCTTGCCCATGAATAATACAAAACCCTTTGTACAAACCCTCAAAAAAGATTTGACCTATAGCTACCATTGTTCAACCAGATTGTTCGCCCAACTTACATAACCCACTTTCACAATCCAAAAAATCCTCTTTCACAGTCTGAAACAAGAATGGAAATCATGCAAAAGATGGCGCATTAATACACATACCTCAAAAAAAATATGAGACTGCCATGGGTAAAATCCTCACCGCCCATGAACACCCACAAATTCTCTAAAAAAACCAACCCACCCATGAACACTACACACTACAATTACACAAAACAATCTCACATTAGCCCCTCACATTATAAAAAGTTTGCAAAGAATAGTCCCATTGCATGAAACAATGACCCAAAAAAGAGGTTTTTATAAAAAACACTTACATTGAACAAGGTTTCTTTACAAAAGGCCACCCAATTTCATACCTCGACCTTTTATGACACTCATGACCATAGTATATAAGCTTCCACATCCACGATCTCAGAGCTCAGCCTTGGACAACTTGGAGAACATGCAAGAAGCATTGGGTTTTACAAACCACAAAAGGCTATAGGTGTCATGTTTTTCTTTTGGTCACCAAAATGGTGACCCTTCAAATAATTTCGCTATTTTAAAATTATCATTACCATCCACCCCTGCACGAAGAAATAACTCCATTCTCTGTTGCTTTTAAAATTTTGTTGGCATTCCTTGGCCGCCTCCAATGGTGTCTATGTCCCCCATGTTTTCTCATAATAAATACTTGTCTTGCCCCGTCTTGTCATCTATGGCCTCCACATAAGATGGTATTCCATGTTATGATAGGTATTATCATGCCATGGTCATGTAGTTTTGTGTGGAAAATAACAAGAACCAATTAAAAACAAAGACCCATTTTTAAAACAATAATTATTTCCTAAACTCTTTAATTGTAAACAATCATTTAATTTAGAAACAAAGACCCATTTAAAAGCAATTGTTAGTTTCGTAAACTCTTTAATTATCAACAATCACTTAAATTACAAACAAATCTTAACACAATATAGATTCATTAGAATATACATCTCACGAGCTCTTAATCGCAACCCTTGGATAAGGAGAAAGTATGGCCGTTGGATTTAGGGCGATTTGGTGACAGGGTATCATATTTCTATTCTCCCTTTGAATTGAATGATAGCAGTTTTGTGGACTTTGATGCAATTTTCGTTGAAATAACTTACACATCCAATGCATAGTTGAATGATATTCTGGATTGTTTGAACCGGTGAACAGATTTTGAGAAACGTGCTTGACTCATGGTTCAACCCAAGTGAGTACAGATGAACCCAAGCATTCCAACTCACTATAATCAAATCACCTTTTGAGATGAAAATCTTGGAGGACGGAGCTATCTGATTTTACTCTCATATTGAGCACTTTGTAGGGCCCTTGAGTTCTAAATCTTGCTTGTGTGACTACTATTGTGCTTGGTACTTTGTTGGGCTATAGGCCTCAATCGCGCTTGTGCGACTATAAAAGATAGTCTTTGAACGAAAACCCTTACTAAGAACTCTAGGAATAGAAGCTACCTGGTTCACCTCTGAAAGGTGGATAATCTTTGTGCAAGGGAGATAGTAACTCCCCCAAGAGACATGCCATATTGTGCCCCCATTAGTGTTTGGCGTCAGCTAATACAGTGTTGAGAATCCATTGCGTGAGACTCGATGGTCATACTATGATTAGCTATTGGGTGTGTTCTTGATTCAGCAAGAAAAGGTTTTCCTCCTCAGCCAACTTCCTTCAGGTCTCTATTCATGTCAATGGCTAATATGTTTTCTTTGTCTTCTTGCCAAGAGTAGAATTAGTATAAAGCACTACCCCTTCAAATTCCACTTTGTCATTATCAAACCCCTATTTCCCTCATCTTCATCCATATCAAATCCCTAATCCATTTGTTGGCATATGCACACTCTAATGAGACATTGTATGTGATTGAAGGTTTTTTCATTGATGGCAACCTTACAATCCTATGGCACCGGCAAGGCATTACACTGGCAAGGCATTACACCGGCAAGATAATTCACTGACATCAACGATCAGACTCTACACCGGCACCGACACAAAGAAAGGAAGTATACCGGCATAGAGACCGACAGGATTTTGTTATATTATATTTTGTTTATTATTGAAGGTTTTTACAATAATAAACAAAATATAATATAACAAAATCCTGTCGGTCTCTATGCCGGTATACTTCCTTTCTTTGTGTCGGTGCCGATGTAGAGTCTGATCGTTGATGTCAGTGAATTATCTTGCCGGTGTAATGCCTTGCCAGTGTAATGCCTTGCCGGTGCCATAGGATTGTAAGGTTGCCATCAATGAAAAAACCTTCAATCACATACAATGTCTCATTAGAGTGTGCATATGCCAACAAATGGATTAGGGATTTGATATGGATGAAGATGAGGGAAATAGGGGTTTGATAATGACAAAGTGGAATTTGAAGGGGTAGTGCTTTATACTAATTCTACTCTTGGCAAGAAGACAAAGAAAACATATTAGCCATTGACATGAATAGAGACCTGAAGGAAGTTGGCTGAGGAGGAAAACCTTTTCTTGCTGAATCAAGAACACACCCAATAGCTAATCATAGTATGACCATCGAGTCTCACGCAATGGATTCTCAACACTGTATTAGCTGACGCCAAACACTAATGGGGGCACAATATGGCATGTCTCTTGGGGGAGTTACTATCTCCCTTGCACAAAGATTATCCACCTTTCAGAGGTGAACCAGGTAGCTTCTATTCCTAGAGTTCTTAGTAAGGGTTTTCGTTCAAAGACTATCTTTTATAGTCGCACAAGCGCGATTGAGGCCTATAGCCCAACAAAGTACCAAGCACAATAGTAGTCACACAAGCAAGATTTAGAACTCAAGGGCCCTACAAAGTGCTCAATATGAGAGTAAAATCAGATAGCTCCGTCCTCCAAGATTTTCATCTCAAAAGGTGATTTGATTATAGTGAGTTGGAATGCTTGGGTTCATCTGTACTCACTTGGGCTGTTTCCAGGCGCACAGATTTGGTAAAACGTGCTTGACTCATTGAAGTATGCCTTAATTCATAAATATATTGAATGACGTATACCTTAGTTGAACATCATGAACAGATTTTTTGAGAGACATTCAAGATGAGTAAATTGTTTGAGGGTTTATTTGATTTAGGTACCTTGAATATATTTTACAAATTATAACTGTTACTATTATAAATAGTTGTTCTCATTCTCATTTGTGAACTACATTACATTTTGATTTAAACAATACATTGTAAAGTTTTACTTGCTTCTCAATGGCTCCTCCACCTACAGTTGCAATTCCCCAGGTTTCTGAACAAGAAGCCCAGATCGAGAAGCTAAAACTGTATGACATAATGCTGGGCGCAGCTAAGCCCATGGCTCTCAGAGCTGCTGTTTTGCTGAATATTCCGGACATAATTGCTGAGGCGTCAGGCTCTCTTACCCTAGAAGAAATCGCTGCTTGTATTTCAGCATCTACTGATAGCCCACCTCACATAGAATATCTGTTTCGTCTTCTGAGATTTCTAGCCTCCCAGGAAGTCTTTATTGACATCCCACACCAGGAGGACTTCAGGCAGACTAAATATGGCCTTACAGGCCTTTCTAAATTACTTGTTAAGGAAACAAGAAAAGGAGCTGTGTCAGTGCAAAACTATGTTCCATATTTGTTGGCATTCAACAATGATAGTTCCCTCAAGGGATGGCTGCATCTGCATGAGTCTGTGTTAGAAGGGAGCAGCGCCTTCAGTAAGGCTTTTGGTATGAGTTATTGGGAGTACGTTGCAAACAATCCTGAAGCGAACAAGACATTGAACGAGGCCATGTCCTGTGACACTCGTGCTGTCATGTCTAGTGTTGTCAAGATTTATGAGGAGGGATTTAAGAAGATAAATTCTTTGGTTGATGTTGGGGGAGGTCTCGGCTCTGCCTTGTCCATTATTGTCGACAATCACAAACACATTAGAGGAATTAATTTCGACTTGCCTTGTGTCATTGCTTCTGCACTTCCCCTCGCTGGTAAGCTTGGTCTTGGTCCATTAATTTTGTAAGAGTTGATGTGTTATTTTCAGGAACCTCCTAACTCTACACGCTTAACTAGTCTTTAAGTCCTTTTAGTTTCGTTTAAAAGAAAAAGATTGGGTCCACAATAATGCCATCAATTTACTGAATAGAACATATAATTATGAATAATAATTGTTTAGTAATACAATATTTTGTGCATCTAAGCTAATATGGGTTGGTTCTTCATATTGTAGGAGTACAACATGTGAGTGGCAATATGTTTGAACACATTCCATCAGCTGATGCAATCTTTATCAAGGTATATAATCTTAGATTATATTTGTATCAAATTTATAAATTTTAAAGAGTAACTTAAATTAAATTGAAAATGTTGTTGCAGTGGGTTTTGCATGATTGGAGCGATGATGATTGTGTAAGAGTGTTGAGAAGGTGCTATGAGGCTATACCAGAAAATGGAAAAGTTATAATTGTTGATGCTCTTATTGTTGAAGGAAAAAGAGATGAAGATAACAAAGAAAATCTTCAAAGGGGAGTGGGCCTGGCATTTGATATGGAAATGATGCTATTCAGTACTGGTGGAAAGGAGCGAACAGAGATGGAATTTAAACAAATTCTTATCAAAGCGGGTTTCAAAAGCTACACCATCTTCAAATTGCCATCTATTCAAAACATTATTGAGGCTTCCAAGTTCTAAACCAATAGAGTGTTTGTTCTATAGCCACATTATTGTTTTTTATGGTGGCCATCAGAGTAATACTTTTTATCAGTTTTCTATAAGGTTCGGGGTCCTTTCAAAACCTACCTTTTATCTTCTATAAAAAATGGCTTTTAGTTGTACGCATATATAGTTCCATGTGTTATTATAATCATGCTCAATTTTTTAAATTCTTTTTATGGAAAAGTCATCATGATAATTTTTATCGGACAAAGAGCAATAGCACAATAGTGTGTTTTACTTTGTTTCACAATAGTGTGCTTTGCTTTGTTGCTTAAATGAAGTATTCTACTTACCATTTTAAACTAAATTTTTATTTTCTTCACTCATAACAAGTGAATTGATAAAATTTTGAAGATGATATGGACTAACAAATTTTAAGGTATATATATATATATATATATATATATATATATATATATATATATATATATATATATATATATATATATATATATATATATATATATATATATATATATATACATATATATGTATATATATACAGATATCTGTATATATACATATATGTATACATATATATATATATATATATATATATATAGAGAGAGAGAGAGAGAGAGTCCACTTTGATTGATCGAGGCGAAAGAAAAAGCAAATCTATAAATTGAAAATCTTAGCCATTCTATACAATATTAAAGATTTATATATATATATATATAAACCAGAATTGCAAGAGGGCAGCACTCCTTATCTTAAAACAAAAAGTAGTTGTAAATCTACAACTAAGACCAAATCAAGAGTCCTACAACTACATAAGATAGATCACGATAGAGGAAAATTTGTACATCTATTGAACCTGAATGGGAGAAAAAAAATTCCCATAATGTCCTCTAAAGTTACCATAAGTTCCCAAGAACTTTCGGTCAAGCCCTTCCATGCACAACATCAACGTCTGAGATGACATAGACATCCTCTTAGCAACCACAACATCAATGATCATTGCAATGAGTTTGAAATTTGGGAAAAACCTCCATTTCATCAATCTCCTCCATAATTGGTTGTTTCACCTTGTTAGGAACATAGTTTGCCAAAACCTCCTTGAATGAACAACACCCCATAATCTCAATGACATTAGCGGAAGAAGTCTAATACAATATAATCATGGATGTAGACATCACTCCATAATGCCTTCCCAATCACGTGTGCAAATGCAAATTATAAAAGATAGCCCTTATGTTACAAGGTGATTCCTACCAAACAATGGTGTCCTTAACCATTAAAATTTTATTTCTTGTTTTTTTATGAAAAAACAAAATTATGTGGTTTTCATTTTTTGTCTGCTTTAATATCCATTATAACTCAATATAATATGAAAACTTATTAAACATGTTATAAATTCATTCTCTTTCTGGCATCATTTTCTATTGCTACAAGACTCTCGTCACACAACAATAGATTTATAATGTTGCTCAGTATGTGAAGTGACATTCTTCCACTTCATTATATATTTGAATTTTATTCTCTTTTGTCTTGGGTCTAGACATCGCCAGCATGTAGGTTAAATGCAGCACGAAACTAAACTTATGATAGATGATAAGGATGATGTATCACATTAATTATTATATAAGCACAAAATTTTATTTTATTTCATTAATATTGTATCTTTGTTATTTATTATTTTTATTGTTGGCTGCTTCGAAAGTACTCTACCCCAGCTCCCAATTTTCCTATCCTTTCTCACTGCACATGGAAAGCTTGACGAAGTGTTTGATTATTGGATTGATTGCTCACGTGGGAGGGTTTTCAAGCCTATATGTTGTAACGTCCAGACATACTATGATTCTTTGGGCATGCTTCAATTCATAGTGAAGGCAAAACTAATATTTTTATAGACCTAAGCATTATTGATTTGACCAAGGATTCACATAGAGGCTGAATTCATAGTGAAGACAAAACTAAATAACTTATATGCACCCTCTTACTGAGGATGGAGAGGGCATAGTCAATGCCAGGATATCATAGATATATTCAGTTAAATTATTATTGAACTGTCATAATGAGAAATATTATTGCGAATATCCAGCATTGATCATCATTGTTCTTTTTGCAACCCTCATCACTGTTATATTTTTAAAATCATGACAGAATAAAAATATGGATGTGGTTGTGAGTCAAAAAGCATGATATAGGGGAGAGGATCGAGTAGTTGAACACGTTTCAATTGTTGTGATAGTAGTTATTGATTTAATACCAGTACTTGTTGATTTAATATCCATACTTGTTGATTTAATGTCCAATTTTTTGGACAACATTGCACCAATAGTACTGATTTTAAAGTCATTATTGCTTTGATTACTACCCATAATTGAACTTAGAAGGACATGTTAGGGTATGCGGCTCATGAAAATCAATTTAGAAGGACGTGTTGTGCTAGTTTTGGGTCCCCTCCTTCTCCTAGAGTGGACCACAATCGATATTATTGGTCTAGATGACCTAGGTTATGTAATATTATATACTTTACTTTCGGCCATCCTAGTTGAGACTTCTAATGAATACCCTTGTATATAAGGATGATCTTAAAAGTATGCGTTAAGGTACTAAAGTATGGATGTGTTTGAAAAGATGTGATGTAGATGCAAATGATATGTAGACAGATTTGATGGAAGAGATGTGCAAAAGCTAGTTGAGAACTTTGATAGTGTTTGATAGTGTTTGAGACTAAATATGGCCTTACAGGCCTTTCTAAATTACTTGTTAAGGAAACAAGAAAAGGAGGTGTGTCAGTGCAAAACTATGTTCCATATTTGTTGGCATTCAACAATGATAGTACCCTCAAGGGATGGCTTCATCTGCATGAGTCTGTGTTAGAAGGCCGCGGTGCCTTTGATAAGGCTTTTGGTATGAGTTTTTGGGACTACGTTGCAAAGAATCCTGAAACAAACAAGACATTCAACGAGGCCATGTCTTGTGATAGTCGTGCTGTCATGTCTAGTGTTGTGAAGATTTATGAGGAGGGATTTAAGAAGATAAATTCTTTAGTCGATGTTGGGGGAGGTTTGGGCTCTGCCTTGTCCAATATTGTGGAGAATTACAACCACATCAGAGGAATTAATTTTGACTTGCCTCATGTCATTGCTTCTGCACCTCCGGTCGCTGGTAAGGTTGATCTTGCTCAGTTTAAGTTGTTTAAATGGATGAACAGTTTTATAAGAGTAGATGTGCTATTCTCAAGAACCTCCTAACTCTGTACGCTTAACTAGTCTTAGGTCGTTTTAGTTTTGTTTTAATTACAAATTTAATAATCTTTTTTATATAAATTTGTGAATTTTAAAAATTTGTAATAAATTGTTCTTTTCTCATGTGTATTAAAACATATAATTATGAAAATTTATCGTTCATTAATATAATATTTTGTTTATCAAAATGATAGTAAGCTGATATGGTCTAGTTTTTAACATTATATGAGTACAATAAGCTAATGTGGGTTGGTGTTTAACATTGTAGGAGTACAACATGTGAGTGGCAATATGTTTGAACATATTCCGTGAGCTGATGCAATCTTGATGAAGGTATATAATCTTAGGTTATATTTGTGTCAAATATATAATTTTTAAAGGGTAATTTAAATTCAATTGAAAATTTTATTCAAGGAAAACCTTCATTTCATTTATCTCTTCCATGATTGGGTGTTTCACCATGTCAGGAAACTTCTCTGATGAGGTTTGCCCCATAGTCTGAATGGGATTATTAAGTCGATAGGCTTTTAGTGGGCGAAAGCCGCCGAAAATTTGCAAGACATTCCGGCTCGGCCGGCGGCATTCGTCCTCTAGT